>NC_040016.1:15786367-15807756 GCF_000972845.2 Larimichthys crocea
GAGAGGTTAAAGCAGAAGACATACCTCAGAGACGGATAGAGAGATGATCTGATAACCTCTCCAAAACAACTACAGGCAAAAGTGTGACAGCTCCAATTAAATGGGCTAATTAATTCTGGGAACACATACATTATTCAGCACCACATATTCAAATTCCAAGGTGGAAGAAGTTTAATAGGAGACATAATTGCTGCTAGAGTCCCCAAACACATTATGATTATTCGTTCTCAAAGGAATCTTATTCACGCAATCTGCTAATGGAGTAACAGCGCAGTGCAGCAGCGCTTTGTCCAAACTTAAAATGACAAGTAGCCTCTCCAGAAAATGCATCTTGGGATTAGCAGTCCAAAGCAGTCTGTGACAGACCGCAGCTGCTAACTAGCGATTGCACAGTCCTCCGTGGATTTCCTCTCTCCGATAGCTTTAAAGAGGAGCCAGAACAGAAGAGCAAGGTGTTCTAATTAAGACAGGATACATATTTATTCAGCACACATCTCCTCTCTTCTTGTCATTCCTGTTTTTTTGTTCTGTTACAATTCAAATGCCTTATTCGACGGAGGGAATTTGAAAATATTTTTCAGTTGCAATTAAATAATGCACTGACTGGGGGCTGCGGTAAGTGGGTGAACATTAATCTTTGGGGTTTTTGTTAAACACACATGGGACATTCGGAATATCTAGTGAATAGTTTTCTGCAGTAGTTAATCAAACAATCAAGTTAGATTAAAATCAAAATCAGGGAGAAAACATTTCAGTGAATATCTAATATTACTCTGAACCTACTGTGACAGACATTCTTTATCCCTCTGAATGAAGACTTAATTTAAGGACATAGGCTTCTTTTTTGTTGCCAAGTAAGCTAAGGAGATCAATACTACTCTCATAAATGTGCAGTAAGTAAGGCTACCATCAACACCCCGTTTATCTTAGATTAGCACAAAGACGGTAAATGAGGCTAGTAACACAATCCACAAACTAAACTAATTAAGGCTTCATCACATATGGAATTAACCAAAGGAGATGCTAAATTATGCTACTTGTAGCTTCATTTACATATAGACATGAGCGTTGTAACAATTATCTAATTTAACTCTCAGCAGAAAACGAATAGGCATATTTCCAAAGATGTCGAACCATTTCTTCAAAATCAATCTTAATATAATGAAGTGTGTTTACTTTTGTTAACTCATCAGTTTTGTGAGACTTGGTGCAGTCTCTGTGTGCCAGTGTTCCCTCTTTGCACTAAACTAAGCATATTTGTAGCTCAACCCCCACCAACGTTGTATATGTGTGTGTGTGTGTGTGTAACTAAACTTACCTCTTTAGTTTTATCCATTGCCTTTAAAATGGCAACATTCAGGCTCTCCAGAGCTGAAAGTACATTGAGATACTCCCCCAGGTGCTGAGAGAAATAATCTATTAGAAAATAGGGAACAAGGCGTCAGTGTCATTGAAATGTCAGAACAATTAAAGGTTTATTTTTGACTACAAACTCTTATGTTGCCGTGACAGATTTGTTATGTTATGCAGTTGTGCATCAATAATTACTAATGCTCAGTGTGTCATGAAATTGATGGTGTTGTTTTACTAAAAATCAAATAGAACAGCAGTTCCTTCACCTGTGTACAGTTGGTGACAGGAGCTGAAACGATTCATTTGATACCAGATATAGCAAAATGATAAAGTAACTCCTACACACGCTCATATTTGAGTAAAGTGAGAAAAGATGTATTTAAATTGATCAAAAGCAGGGAAAGACTTCTAGATTAGCTCTTAGCTCTTAATTAAAAAGAGTGACCTCAATATGACACACAGATACAAGGTTCGTGGATCAGCAGCACCTTTCACACTGCTCTTACTTAGATTCAATTCAATTATCCACCGGCATTTTATGCCAATCAGAAACACTAAGTCAAAACACTACTGGGTGAACTAAATCTCAGACAAGTAGAACATTCAATCATGGAAAAAAAACAGACAACTTCTCTTAACTTCAGATGGAAAAGATGCTATTCCCATTCAATAAATTATGCACCAGTTTTATTCTGGGTACTACTGGTATTTACAGGTCTCTGCCCTAATTCTTCACTTTATTCAGGCCATCTGACACACACATGCATTTTTAAGATGATGATGATGATGATGATGAAAAAATAGGTCAATAGATCTGTGCCAGTTTTTTTATATATATATTAAAATCGGTATTGCATTAAGGTTGGTATTGTCGGTCACAGTGTTAATAATCTCTATAAACAGATATCTACATATGAATGCAGAACCTTTAGGCGAGGTGTCAAGTTGGTACCGGAAGTGTTCTCGTTTCTATTTGTCATCCAAGTAGTATCATATTTGAGTGGGCTTTGGTTGCGACAGTCCTTGTGGAGAACAAAAGAGGCGGAACACATTGGCTGAAATCTTGGAAGCCATCAGCTTTTAAAAAGTTTTAAAGCACTCATCCACAGATATCTGTTGACAAAGATTAGCAGAAATGTGTCTTTCTCGTAATTCTCACATATTAAGTTGCTAATCAGGGTGCATAGGAAGCTACACCAGAAGTCATAAATCATTGTTGCTCCACAGAAGTGCTTTGCTTTACTTCTGTGATGAGACTTCTGCTTGCCTTCTTCAAACTAGGAACACGCTGACTGACTGCTGTCTACTCTGTAGGTAACACAGTGACCCTGCGTCAAAAAACCCAAACGATCCATTCAGATTTTCTACGCTACTAATCACTTAGAAATATGGATGCACGAATGACAGCAATCACTGATGTTGACAGATCTGAAAGACAGCAGTTCAACAGACCATAATGTACTGTGATGCATTAACTTAGACAAATCACTTTCCCACCAACCTGATAGCTTGTCAGTGTCCAGATTGCTGCAGGGCAAAAAAGAAGAGGAGATAAATTGGGAGCGTGTTGTGAAAGTTAATGAGGGAAATTCAAAGGCATCCTACTTTTTATTTGTGCTAGATAGATTATGTGGCTCTGAATTGTGTGAATATTATAGTGTTAGCCCGAGGAATGCACAAACACACAAGGCACCTGTGCTTTAACCATAAAAATAAGTAAAAGTTAGCACAACCTATTTCCTTATCATACAGGCTGACATATTTGTTCTGCTTAGAAAATAAGTGTTCAGCAATTTGTCATTCTACATGAATAATATAGTGTAGCTTTCTGGCTTGAAACGCATGGCTTACTTACCCCCACTGTTGTAAAACATTAATATCAATATGTCTTTGTTTACCAGGTACAGCAGAAATGATTACTTCAGAAAGTAAATAGTTCCTCGTGTCACAGTTTGATGAAGGCAGTGCCATTACACGAAAAGTTCCCCTGCTGCTTTAATGCCATATCACAGGTCATTTTCACTGTCAGATGCAGCATAAGCAGATCTTGTGCTATTATGAAGCTCACGGGACGTCTGTGGTCAAACAAGTTCTCACAAATCTCAATAGTGGAAAGTGATATTATATAACTATCAATATTGTTTTTCAAAACAAGAGCGCCTTGTAACTAGACATCAGAGCTCAGTTTCTACTAACTACCTCACAGCTTGGGGCATGGTTAGAGAGCTTTGAGGGCTAGTGAGTCCCAGCATAACACCATGTCCAAAAACTATTTATTACTGCAGCCAAACACTTTACTCTAATTGGTTAGGTGCAAAAAAGAAAAAAAATGAAATCTATGAAATCAATTTAAAAACTCCAGTGCGTCTCATCATCAGCGTGCGGGGGTTTGTTTATGCCTGTGAATGCCATCTTGTGAGACTAACACAGAGATGTGACAACAATGAATTCATTATTTCACCTCAAAAGCTGTTACGCATAGTAAGGTTTGACAGCCGAGTTAGGAGGTCTTGCTTAGCCTTCCACTTAATGTAAAGACGTGTGGAGGGGAAAAAGGTTGCAGTGTTTCACCAATACTAGCTCCTAATCTGCCAGAGACAATAAAGACAACTGGCTTCATAAAAAGGCTGAAATTTAAAACCCTTACATGAACCATGGCAGGGGGGGGGACACGGTCTTTACCTCTGTGCCTGCGGTGAGTTAAACATTCTCTGCAGACCAGTGATTTCAGCAGCTACCCTCAGGCTGATTTCTTTGATTGCAATTTCGGGGGAGTAGTTTTGGAACTCAAAGTCTGTAACTGATGACTTGAAAGGTGCACATTAACTGCGCCTGCTTCTTTTTTAACTGTAAAAGGCCCTGCTGTGAAGCAATGTAATATCACTCTTGTAGAAAAAAATCATTTTGCATTGATCAAAATCAGAGCAAATATAAAATAATAATAAAACTCACTTATTTTGTCGGCCATCTATGGAGTAGAAAAGCTCCTGCAGCTCCTCAGTAGTCAGGATCCCATCCGCAAAGTAAGCATTGAACTCGTCAAATGACAGTTTGCCATCATCTGAAACACAGAGGAGACGTAGACCTATATTAGTACAGAGACAACTGAATAATAACAATAAGGATCATTTTCACTGTATGTATATAAAAATGTGCATGTCGTATTCATAGTATCTATCATTTAAGTACTATGAAGTCTAAAACATGACTAAAACATCCAGATAAACTGGATATGCTTCAACTATTAATACTTTATAGACTTTGTTCTCTTTACATCGGAACCTACTGTATCATTAGTTCTCTGGTGTCACATTCTTTTTTTCTATTTCTAGTGTTACATACAGTAATTTAACAACTTCACGAGCACCATCTCACTGAAAATGAGTTCTTTAGTTTCATTTACATCCTTTCTATCTTGTTCTTTTGCAGTGTGGTCATTTTTAGGTTAAGAACGGATTATTTTCATGTTCAGTACATCTGTTGATTATCTTTCTCATCAGGGTTGTTTTGTTTTTGCCTATAAAATGACTTTTTTTTAATCACATCTGACAAGCTTTTTTATTTGTACAATGACTGTACAATAAAAATGTGTTCAGTTTTAATTGTCTGAAAAAATTGACTCATTGTTTCCACACCGCTCAGGTTTGTACCATGCACTCAAACACAAAAGTCATATTATATATTAGTATAAAAGTTTGAACATCCTACTACAGAGTATTCCACAAAGTAACTAACTTTTAAATGGGAAAAAAAGCTATATATTATCAGCAGATTGTATTTTTTCCACTTTTCCCAGACTAGTTAACTGTGAGCACAGCTTGTTGTGACAGACAATGCACAGAAAAATCAATAACAGCAGATAAATAGCCTGGTTGTCATCTGTGAAGAAGTGCTCCTTCGTGAGCCTACTATCAATCTGTCTACTGGCACAGATTACATAGATCAGTCAGCAGTTAGCCTGCCAGAGAGAAACTGCTAGATGTTTTAATCCTCATAAAAGAGTCCAGACAAACAGATAGACTGCTGTCTGTGGAGTACATTTCTGAGCCATGACAGATACCCAAGCAATCAGAAGTATATCGGAGCAAGTTGGCCACTTAGTCAGTCAATGTGAACGAAAGACAGACCAGAGTGATAAAACAGAGCCAAGATGGCATACAGACAAATGAGTATGACTGTGAAGTATTTGTTGAATCAGGCAAGCAGAGGGTCAAACAAAAGCCAGCCATTGCTTTACTGATCCATCTTATCCATCAAGGAACCATGACCACCAGTTTTTTTATTTGCTCCCTGACTGTTGGCTTCATAACACCACTGAGTAATCTACCCAAATAATGACCCTGTCTTCACAAAGATACGGTAAAACGAGAGGAGTTTAATATGTCCTGGGGCTCCAGCTGGCTGACTCAGCGAAGCTCGAAACTCAAGGGCAACCTCGAAGACCATCTGTTCAGCTGGAGCCTCTTTGACACTGCTCATCATTACCTCTGACCAGAATGCGTAATGTGTTTGCTGAGACAATGCCTTGCCCTCGCCACTTTTGGCCTATCTTCTCTTGTCTTTTTTTTTTTCCTATTCCAAAGAAAGAACAAGACCAAACTTATAACAGAACTTTCCCCCGATTTGGCTCTGAGCCACTTGGCATTTTTTTGAGATCTATCATTGCTCACAGGCACACAAACTAATATCGCATACTAAACTCTTTGGATCAACCCGGTCACGCAGTCTTCATTGCTTAAGGAGCAGTAGAGTACTTTGTATTTTAGAGACATCACAAAACATTTTTTTGGTTTCTAGTTTTCAGAAAGCAATTGTACAAGTGAAAACACAGACTGAACTGTCCTGGAGCACAGGGAGAACATTATATTCATTCTGTGGGTGAAGCTGTTAGTGTGGCTTTTACTTTTTATTAAAAATTCCCACTTCGGCCATGGGGTTCAAGCTATATAATTAAACTGTAGCATGTTCTTCACTTAGACTGTTTACTGAATAAAATGTAAGAGCAAGATTAACATGGTCAAGATGCGCTCTACAGCTTCATCTGAATTAACATGCGCACTGTGCTTGTTATCCAACCCAAAGAGAGGAGTCACTCATTAATTAGCCTTAATTCTGCACACTGCAGTGATAGAGCTGCTTATCTTAATTGAATCAAACACAACAACATCTATATTATTTACAAATATCTGCTTGTTACATAAATAACTAACACACCCCCTCACTATGGATTTTATACATGCATTTCTGGGGAAGCTATAGTCATGGAGTGATGCCACACTTTTATACTTAGCTTCTGCAGTAAATCTCTATGCCATCTGTAGTTATCTTGTGAATCTGATGCTAAAAATGTCTTCCTCTTCCTCTTACAGTGTTGCGTTTGGAAGGCTTCCTAAATTTGAGGTGCTAGACAGGCAGCAGTTATGCTCAGAAGTGACACTCTTGATAATCTGTTTGATGGACTAACAACGACTGCTGGCACTCGCTTCTATTCACTTTGACACTTCTGGGTTAAAAGTCATCTTCATGAAAGAAGATGTCCACAACAAATACACAAGCCTGAGCCATGTGTTTTACTTCTTCTATCACACGACTTTGATTTATTCATTTACTTCAATTTTCTTTGCTACTACTATTTTAGGTAAATTTTGGATTGTTTGACCAAGGCTAACCCCAAAGTTTGAATTTTCCAATTCAAAGCTACGTTCAAATATGAACCAAAACTGTTTACAGTCTAAACTAAAAACAACCTGTTTGGGCATGTGGATAAATGAGTGACAAACAAAAAATAGGATGGTTGGCGTGGGTTGAATTAAAGATGCTTCTAGAGGTGAAGGGTTACCTGTTACCCGAGGCAGAGAACTTATATAACTTGTTCCCCGTGTCCCCTGGAGACACCTGAGTCAAAATGCTAAAAAAGCAGATCTGTGTTTAGATTAAAGCCACTTTAGCATATATTTGATTCCTATTAGATTTGTTCCCATGCACAGTATATATGTTCACCAAAAACACTTGGAAATAACTGTATAACTGTAATCTGTATATCTATGTATGCAAAAAAATAAAATAAAAAAAATATCCACAGTAGTACACTAAACTTATAAAAGGTCTAAAATGTCAAAATGAGTCAATGTATATTTGTCTCGCATACATTAAATGCCAAAAAGCAATCCTGCTTTTAATCTCTCCCAGATCCTCAAGGAATGATGGTGACAGATGGCATCAGGAGATGGCAATAAAAGGATCAGGAAAAGAAGATCCACAGTCAGATGGGGGGATTATATATTAATCTAAGATTCATACCTGTCGGCCTCTTCTTCCAATTGAAAATCCTCCATTTCATCACATCCATCTATTTTGATGAATTGAAGGAGGGATGTGAGGCTGAGATGGGAGGATGGAGGAATTGATTTAACTGTAATGTATTTACCAAATGGGATTGTTCAGTCAAAAGCCATTCTAAGGTGATATTTATCATTAATGATGATAATAATAATACATGTTTTTATTAATAAATACTTTTCTAGACCCAAATCACCACAACAACAACATGTTTGTTAATGTTGATGTGTTACACAGCTGTGTTATTTATTACTGGGCTTGTGTTGGTTATGCTGTTCTGCACTGCACAGGAGGTCACTTAATAAGCAGAAAGGGTCAAGAGAAATGTCATGAATTGATATAGTCGATATTTTAGTACCTGCTGACCCAAAAGTGCTATAGGTTATATTCTACAACTCTTCATGAATTCTCTCTTTCCCTTAGAGCTTGCAGCTGTATGCTTCATGATAGCTAAGCAGTTTATTTATTTTTTCATAGAATCAAATTCTGTGACGTGCGTTACCTCAAGTAAATCACAACCACCGTTAAATCAGTATTCTATCTCAAGTACCCAAATGTTTAAGATGCATTAAGCCGCCTAGCCATTGATCACTGTTGCTTCATTAAAAATTGAGTGGATTAAAATCTCATTGACTTTCAGCGCGACTGTATCATCCTTTTACAGTTCTATTGGAGCAGCTGCATGTATCCAGTCACTACATGGATTCCAACCCAAACACCAGCTGATGCCTTTAAATGAATAAATCAGTCATGCATGGCCCAAAGACATATACAGAACACGTGGATTCTCTAATTAGATCACAGACTCCAAAAACACTCATAACATAACACATAGACATTAAGTATATGTTATGAATACAACTTATGAAACATTGCTCCTATCATGTTTCCAGATATTGCGAAGCTATTTCTGGAACAATTTCACAGAACACAGTTAGTTAGCTTGTGAATAACTTAATCATAGCCTGCAAATGAATCATTCTGCATCAGCGGATGTTGTTGACCTGGTTTTAAAGAGAACAGGAGCCAGTTCAAGAAAGAAAATACCTGTATCTTGCTGACTTAGGATAAAACTATTCTATAATAATAAATGTTTGAATTCATTTATTCTTATTTTTCATGGATTGCGGTGATGCTTGTATCTGTCCAAAAGGCTATGAGGCTTGAGACAGATGGCTGAAAAACAAAAAAAGAAGCAAACAACTATTTGCATTTCTTAAAAAAACATTTTGCATGTGCAGCAATTTCTATTCTTTTGGACAAGAAAAAACAAAAACACAAAAGTCAAACATCACACCTTGGCAACAGGATAGAATCATAAGCAGTACAGGGATCATGGGGCCAACTATATTTAGTTCATCGCTGAAGCAATCTGTCTGTACAGTTGTATCATTTGAAAACAATAAACCTCCAGTATGAATGCTGATGTGGCAGAACACATCTCAGAACAGGTGCGTGATATCCTCCTTTAAACTGGACCAAAATATAAAGCCTTCCTACAGCAAATTTCCCCACAAGAACTTCCATTATTACAGTGAAATAAAAAAAGCTATAAATCATAATGTGGTCAAGAGCGATGTGCATAAATTGCCCTTTAATACTGTGTGAGAAAAATCACTTAGGAACTTCAAGGTGAGAAAGAAAGTGTGAGGCTTATGTGATAATGTGCTGATTCGTCAGCACAGCCGAACAGCGACGTATGTGGCCTTTTCTCCTTACAGTTAAAAAAATGTCACAGTAGTCTAAACAAAGTGCTCAGAGGATTAGAGTAAACAAGGACCAAATAAGCAAGTGAGGGAGTCCTGGAAAGTAGGGCACAAAGTAGGCCGCACTCTTATCTCTCCAAAGGTTAGTCCCATTGCAGCCTCTGCAAAGTGGTTTATAAATTTCCACGAATGCATCACAGCTTAAAAAGCAACTAGCAGTACTAAGGCAGCAAGGTCTTGTTTCTTTATGGTGAACTCCTATGCACTCCTATATCCAAACCATTACAGATTCTGATATTCTTAGCATCGATGCTCTACTTAGGATGTGTTCCACCAGGCCATCTGTGAGGAAATCTCAGATATGCTGCCTTTAGAATTTCATATCCCGATTTAAGCCCACATGCTGCTTTTAGATCACATATCCTCCTCCTTCCCAATTCCCACAGCCTCACTAAGTCTGAGGCTCACTGGTCTTTTCCTCCACACTGGAGCAGACATCAGACGAGGTTCATTAAAAGCTGTCACACTGGAAAAGTGTGTGGTATATCTGTGGAAAATCTGGATATCAGGATGAGGAAGACAAACATTTTCCAGCTAAATTTAAAGTTTAGTTTGGTACTGATTCTTTTTAAAGAAGGATGCTATTTTTTAAACCCAAACATTAAGCTTGTGAATAAAAAAAATAAAATAAAAACTAGACTGCTCATCTGTGACCATTTTGCCAATTAGGTAGTGATGTGGCTAAGGTTATGTAAGATGGGTAATTATCCTCGGGAGTACAACGCTTTAAGGAAGATACACTGAAACGAGTTGGATTACATTTTCTGCAGTTCTTTACACTCAGCCCATATCCTGATGTCCACTGCTTTTTCCACTGTAGTCAAGTCAATTTTATTGATAACCCAAAATCCCAAATCACAGCTTTAAAGGACTTTAAAATCTGTACAGCACACAACACTCTCTATCCTCCGACCCTCAGTAGCTCGAAGACATGAAGAAAAAAGCAATTAACCTCTTAAGCCCGCTGTGCAGAGACTGTGACAGTTCCAACAGCTACCATCATCCTATTACGAAAACTCAATAAACTAGCAGCCAAAGAATATTTAGTTATTTATTATGACACCAAAATTATTCAAATAGACCTTGTAGTTGCAGATATATATTTGAACAGAGGCCTAAAGAAAAGGCTAAGAGGTTTAAGTGAACCTTGTGTTGGGATTATTTTGTCAAACTACAATTTTGTACAACAATGAACTTTGATGCTTATGGAAGCGCATTGCTGCCACCCCCCCAAAAAAATACAGCTCAGTATCACGTAATTACGTGAAAAGTTTCATGTCATAACGTGATATTTATCACCAGGGCCGGTCCTAGCTATGGGCAATGTGGGCGGCCGCCCAGGGCGCATTCTCCGTGGGGGGCGCACGAACGCCCGAAAAAGCAAAAAACCTCGGCAAATTTCGATACCGCTCATTAAGTTAGCGGAGCGGGCGCCCCGGGAGCGGGGTGTTGACAAGGCAGAGGGGGGCGTCGGACAGACCGATGGGGGCGCACGCATCCAGGGGCGCACGCTGCCGTTAGGGCGCACGAGAAAATGTTCGCCTCGGGGGCGGTTCGCCCAGGGCGCAAACGTGGCCAGGACCGGCGCTGTTTATCACGTTAAAACGTGAAATTATCACGTTATTTCGTGATATGAAATTATCATGTTATTTTATGATGTGGTATTTTCACGTTATAATGTGAAAGTATCACGTTATTTCATGATATAAGTTATGACATTATTTTGTGATAGGCATTTATCTCGTTATTTCATGATGTGGTATTTTCGTGACACTTTCACGTTATAATGTGATAAATATCACGTTATAACATGAAACTTTTCACGTAATTACGTGACACTGAGCCAAATAATTTTTTGGAGGGTGGCAGCAATGCGCTTCCATAGGTGCTAGTGCTATTTTTGTTACCAAATTTGTCTGTTGTTCTCTGTTGGACAAGCAGCACAACACCTGAAAGACACTAAAAGATGTTGAGCTAAGAGGGAACGCAAAGTCCTGTGATAAATCGTCACGAGCGACCCCTTGACTTAGACATGGTAATTTGACCCATCTCTCCATCATACACTTAAGTATAGTTATATGCTTGTTTTGCATTGTATGTCTTTGTTACAGAGGGAAGGGATACAGATATGTGGATACTCAGCATGTATGTTTTCCCATTGGTGCAGGTTATTGTTTCTCCATGACAAGCAAACAAATTCCATGTGCTGATACTCCAGAGAAATACAGTACACGAACCTTCTGTTGGGATTGTTTTGTTTGAGATTTATTTTGATTGTAATGCTACTCATACTAGCTCCTACATTGTTGCAACCAATAAAAGTCAATAGAAGGAACAGATAAGACATTGAGCTGTATGCTCAACACATGATATAGTACAATCTGATGGACATAATTTAAATAAAACACTGGTTTATTATTCATGAGATTCTACTTGTGAAGGCCTTATCTTTATTTTGTTGGTATTTCACATATAATCTTATCCCAGCTGTGATTTTTCGTGAAAGATAAGGAACAGTGAATGTGGCACAGTATATTTTCTTTGTGTCTTCCTCTTATATAATAAGACTCCTCCTTCCTTCTCACCACCAGCCTTTCTCTGCAACTGGTTGAGTGATGACAGTCTCCTCGCCTCAGCTTGTTATAATAAAAATATCATGGTGAATATATTTTCGCCGGAAGCCACTGAACAATTCACCGCATACAAGGCTGGTCAAATTGAAGGTTAAGAGCTGTTGAGGAGTAATTGCTGTTTGAAGGTTTGCTGATTGCAGCCCCTGCAAAGGCAACGATGTTCCATATCCACATGATGTCCACTATTTTATGATTTGCTTTGGCGCCTTACTTCATCTGTTACACAGAAATAAATATCTATTGGGGTTTAGCCACAGTGCAGCAAAGGCAATCTCGTGAATGGTAAAGCAATATCCATTCATAAATATGTGTCAGGTACATTTTGCATATGGAACAATCAAGTTCTATGGTGCAATATTATGGCATGACATGAAATAGGTCTGTGAATCTATGAATCTGATGAACATGGGATCATTTTTATATCGATGTCAGTCTCACAATATTAAGGACAAAAGATTTCTTCCTGAACTCAACAGTAGCAGTTCTAGTCTATGATGAAATACAACCTCACACACAAAAGAATTGTGCCATTTAAAGAAAATAACCTACAGCTGAGTGGAACATGTTTGATCACATTTCCTGGACAATCACTCAGATAAAAATTAGACAAGACAGCTTGAGGAAAAGTGGGTACAACAGAGTAATTTAATCACAATACAACTCCCGGAATGAATTTGACATCACAGACTGATGATATATAGCAGTGTAAGTGTATCCTGGGGGTACTGAGACGAATCATAACTTCAACAAATCCTGTTTGATCCCCTCAACTTTCAAACCTGCAGTACTCTTAAGGCCACTATACATTGTGCAATAACAGTTATCTCACAGGGCAATTGCAAGCGACTGTATATGCGAGACGGGACTGATGGAATGCTGGTTGCAATCTTTGGCAAAAGAGTTCGATATCAGTTTTAAAGGACGTTAGATCTCGACATGATTGCCTGGATATATATTCTGATTGTTTGGTGTGTGTTATGGGATTTTATATCCTTAGGTTACACATGGTCACGTGGGGGCCTTGAGGTCCTCGGCAGTATTAACTGTTTGTCTTAGACTAGGTGCCACCATATCTCAACACTGTGGTGGCCAGAGTCAAAGAGGCCTGTTGCTGCCTTTCTAGTCATAATAGATAGCTTGCCGCTGATGTTCCAATCTGTGTAAACAGACATATGTGTCTCCAGATTAGAATGTGTTGACAATAACACCTCCATGGGTAAAAACATTCTCTTTGACTAATTCTGGGGCGTATAGTATTTGGGGTGTGAACTTGGGGTTTAAAGTCTATCCACCATCACGAGTTCATCAGAATCCGAGACCAACTCAGGCACTTCTGATGAACTTTGAGAGTGTCTCTAATTCTCCTTGATCAAGGGTCAATAAATAATACAGCATAAGACATCAGAGGCTCCTGAACACTTTCTTCCTTTCTGACCTCACCATTGACTTTTAACTTCAGCAATTTCTCCACAACAGTGTGTAGACATGGCAGCAGTCACATTGTTAGAACTTTGTGAGTGTTCGGTCGTTAACACTCTGTGAATGTGACTTTTGATGTTTCATCGAATATGTCTCTCACAACTGTCAATTTTGTCCGGGACAGCCAAAAATTGTTGTCCATTGATTTCTCACACTTAGCAGCTTTAAACTTAATCCTACCAGCTACTGCAGACCCCAGAGGTAAACTTTACCTTTCAGGTATCTCACAGGTGCACGACTTTGACAATTCATACTTTCCTAATGATTTCATAGCATTATATTAGTGCTTTTTAAAAAATACCAATGTAACAGGGTCCTGGTCCAGGGTCCATACACAAATTCTACCTATGGGGTTTTTATAGATTGAACTATTATTGAGTTCATGTTTGCCATGGGTCCTTATTTAAACAGGCGTAGGGTCACTCTGTCAGTCATTCTTAAGGAGACAGACAGATGCAGCAGACAGATTTCCCCATGTGCTCTATCTATTTTCCCATTTCCCACAATATGCAAATTAATTGTAACTTTGGTAAATTAATAGTAATCTGTTTTTTTTTTCAGATGACAAATTACATAGCTAATAATGTTTTGGGAAGAAATACTTTCACGCTATGGTTGTTGTTTCTCACAGAAGTTAATTCTCCAGGGATACCATTCGGTTAAATTACGCTAAGGGTCAAGGTGGTAAACATCATCAGTGGTCACATATGAACTAAAATGCATGAAATAACTGAAATGAATACCTGACTGGGGAGCATTCTCAAAACTTAGGTTACCTTGTTTGCACTAATGAAGCTATATCATCAGTGATTCACTGCTAGAAAAAAAAAAATTGACTCAGCCTGAGTTGACATGACTCACATTCATTTGTAGACAGCTCCAAGTCATCTGTGTCGACCCTGACAGAGAGCTGCTTTATTTTGTGTGACACGTACATCCAGCCATGGCTATAATCCCGAATCTAAGCATCATTTTAATTGGGAAGATAAACTTGTTGGAGCATGAAGAGGAATGAAGCTTCACTTGACGAGTCACTCATGTAAATCTTTTATTCCCCCGCCCAAATTGTCTGAGGCGTAATAGGAAGTGAAAGAATGTAGGGAAACAACAAGCACGCATTGTAACCAATTATTCATCAGCGAACATGTTATGTGTTGTTTACTCACCGTTTTTGTCTGCTCTGCGGAAAATCTGAAAAAAAAAAAGAGGTGGGAGGAGATGGTCATTACCTCTAGCCAAGCATCACTAAAAGGATCCTTGCAAAAGGAAGGTACAGATTATTAAAAGTCATGAGTGAAAAACACAATAGGATGTTTGACGTCTGCTGCAGAAGATTTATTTTGTCCTGCAGAGACATGTGAACAAGGACATTCACAAAGGACCTTTACACTCTGTATGTGAGGTTGAATGCCCTTTGGTAGTTTGTGTCAGCTATAAAGATGATTCACAATTATCATTTGTGCAGTAAATATTAATTTCAGAAAGCTACTGAGTAGCAAAGAGGCTAAATAGTCATTATGTTGCCGATTTGTAAGATGTACAAATTGCTCAGGGAAATAAATAAATAAAATCACACTTCTGAAGACAAGCTAAGGAACCAGTCTGTAGGATTTAGCACCTACGACTATGACAGTGGTGTTACAATGGACCCCAGTAAATGTTATTATGACTGGCCCTAGCTAAGGTGCATTGTATTGTCTTGTCACATGATCAAATAAACATAAACATACATATAATCCAGCAGTCATCTTTCCATATCTATATATTGCACACTTGACCTTTAAGACATAAAGACTGTAAGCAAAATAAATATTCTTTGCAGTGTTGATGTGCACATTAGTTGAGGTGCATAACAGTTTAATATTTATAATTGCTTGATATTATATTCTTATTTCTATATATATATTATGACTGTTTTATGCAACGTGTAAACATTTATTGGTTCGACGTGCAACCATTTATTGGTTATACTTTAATATGGAAGAGTAGTTGTTGCCAAGGTAACAACTAATGGGAATCTAAATAAACAAAAAAACAGAAGAACACAAGCTGAGGCTCATCATTGGTACCTATAGAGTCGATACAGGTAGGGACAGAACAGATGATCTCCCTGAGGACTAATTCATTGAACTGATCTGTCTTTTTAAAAGATCGACTCTGCTGCTGCCGCTGCTGTCCGCTGCCACTGCAGCTAACTTTATTCAGTGGCCAGTGGCATATGTCTGCAGACAACACTGAACACCCATATTAGCTCTGGCTCCTTTCACTCTATTCCCACTGGGGGTTTCTGGTGCACTATATGATGAGTTATGATTAGCAAGGGAAGCTGCAACACCGAAGTCAGCTGGATTTGTTATAATAGCAACTATGATGAGGAAGCATCTCACTGAAAAAAGGCATAAATGGACACTCTGCAAATAGAAAACTATCTCAAAAGCTATTATGTTGCAATGAAAGTAAAAGGAAATATGTTATGAGCTGCTCAGAGCTCTTTTCACGTGGTGCGGATACTGTTCTGATGCTTTAAGGTAAGGCTGTGTGCAGGCAGTAATGCATAACATAAAAACATGGACCTCTGAAAACTGAGGAATATGATAAGGATTAAAGCAGGACATGTTGACATTTGTGCACAACAAAAACACACTTTCAAACACAGCGTTGACTTGTTGTTGATTAGAAATTGACAGTGTGATTGTATGACTGGTGATTAATTGAGAGTAATAGAGGCTTATGGTGTGTCAGACAATGTAAAGAAAAAGAGATTTGTTGTTTAGAACATCACTCCAATATGTATTTTTGGGATCAAACAACAAGGCAGGATCTGATCTCACTGCACTGGGCAACCGCACAAACAATGAGATGAAAATGAGAGGTTTTGAATAACTCCCCAGTGTAACCATAATCGTCTGACCACTCATCTGGACTGAAAACAAAGGTTAGTTTCCCCGAAGCACCCATTGTAATCATCCATTGAATTGTTAAGTTGTGTGCACACGCAACTAAAGAATGGAGGATCAAAGTTGAAGTACTGTACTTTGAGGGAGCACTTGAAAAATTGAATAGATGTTTACAATTGACAGTTTGGGTGACAATTGTAATAACCTTTATTTTCATGTACAATAAGTGCTTTAAATAATTGGACTGAACTGAGGAAAATAAATCACTCTCAACTGAAGTCTCTGTGACCCCATGTAGCACCAGTAAAACTGGTGACTAACATGTTATCAATGCTCAAAACTATGAAAACCACAGAAAAACAGCGTTCGGTGTTGCAACCTCCCCTGCTATGAAAAAGCGCATTTTCCCCAAGTCTACTGTGCAAAGAGATTTGAATTGACGTTACATTTGAATTCATTAAAAACTAAGTTAGCATGAAAGCCACTGAATTGATGCATTACAAAACCTATTAAATAAACAAATGCCACAAATCAGCAGTCTAATAAAACAATTGAAATTTCAAATATTACATGTGTTCACGCTACAATGTGTTTTAATCTACCTTCTTCATAGTATTTCATAATATTTTCTATAAATCCTATTCTACTCCTTTATCTTGTTCTTTCCATTGTTAGATAGATAGCAGTCAGGACTGACATGCCCGTCTGTTTTGACCTACAGGTTATTAATAACAGCAGAACATGCCCCTCACTTTTATTTTCCATAGGTCAACAAGCTTCTGCCCTCTGACTGTCAGTGTCTGTCTCTCTACAGCTTCAGTCCTGACTAATAACAAGGCTCAGGTGATCTCAAACCACTTCACAATACACTCATTAATCTATTTTTGATTCATCTGTCTAGACTCAAAGTTGACTGTAAAGCTCCAGATTTCAACCCTTCTTATTTATTACATTAATCTACATTTTATATTCTCCCTGTAAGGTATAAGACAGTCTTGCTTTAGGCTTGTACTGTACTACAATCCATATGTTTTCCCCTACTCTTTTCTCTTCCCCTTTGGCACTAGAATCCATCTCACTATCTCTTCCTCCTGCTCGATTCAATGGTGGTTTAATACTGCTCAAATCGTTCCTGGTTTGGTTGTGTCTTTGGACTCTCAAGTGTCAGGAGACAATAATGCATCATTTACAGCAAGCCCAGAAAAGGTCAGACCTGCTTCCCAGAGTGCCGCTGTTCTGATGTCACGGTGGCAGGTGTTAAGACAGTAGGTTCTCTCTGCTTTGCATGCTGACACAATGTTTTGTGCAGGCATTTAGATTTCACATTCGAAAAAGAAGAAGCCAGAGCTAGTGATCAGGTTTTGAGTATGTCATATGTGTCATATTTTCTTGCCGTTTTCTGAGAGGGAGATTCTGATTCACTGAGACATATATTTCTTTTCGAAAAAAGAATTTATTCTTTCTGTTTTCTTACAGGCCTGTTATTTTTTTTTCTTTCTGTTTGCTTTTCTCCAGCTCGAAAGCAGCAAAGCGAGAGCAGGGGGAGAGGGAGGACAGAGATACGCATGAGAGAGAGAGAGAAATGTAGAACCACAAGATACACAAAACAAAGACAGTAAAAAGCAATGATGTGGATGATAAAAACCACCCCCCACCATCATTAGAACCATTAACTGTCCCTGGTCTTTGAACAGGACATCTTTTGAGGCATTGCTTTGGCGATCCTCTGCTTCTCTAACATCACTTACTGCCTCATTACTATGTGAATATAGTCCTACTATTGATGTATTGATGGCTCTGTAATTAAAAGAGTATCTGTCTGTTGCATGTACAACTAGGCACATCTTTCCACAATAAACTGGTCTACTTATTCCAAAGAAACCACTTGTTTACATCAATTAATATCTTCAGCTACTTAGTAAATTACCCATCATCTCCTGTATTGGAAATCAATGTGCACCACCGCAGTAATAAAGTTCATTACCAGCTTTATCTCTGAAAATAAAGCTGAAAATAGATCAGCTTTACAACTTTTACACCTACTACGCAACACAAAATATTTATGTTTGTTTTTAGGCTTATTATCTGCCCATTTGACTTCATGTAGCCTGATTCATACTGTGGGGACCAGTGGAAACACCATAACAGCAACAGCTTTTCCTGAAAAAAAATCTGTCAGTTGTCCCAGTGGAGTAATTGGAGAGAAACCACAGGCAGGAATAAGATGTGCACATTATTTCCTTCCCTCACCAAATGAGACAAAAAAACAAACAAAACAAAAGAGGTAAAAATAGACAAATAGAGAAACACAATATTCAAAACCAAGACAGCATGTCCTTCTGTGTTTCTAGACACCATTATCTCCAACACGGGTTGTTTTAGCCAATTCAAACACAATTTGAGCAGGGAACCATCACCAAATGTGTGGCTGTTGCTGTGTTTGTGCTCAATCAACAGAAAAAAAAAACTCAGGGTTGAAGACTAAATGTGGACGCTGTAGCACATTGAGGGACAGCAAGCACAGATACTATGACAGCTCTGCAAAATGTGAGTAATGTGCCCTTATTTAGACAGGGCTGTGTGTGTGTGTGTGTGCTGCATTAGTGAAGGATAGGACGCTGTCAGAGCTCAGTTTTGGACACAGCAATGGCCTGCTAATCCAGGACAAGACAGACTGTGATATGATGGACAAGCATGTGATGGGTGGATAATGACTGTGTTGATGGACAGTTTCTAGTGCAGTGTTGCAGGTTAATCGGGCAGTGGGGTGTTGGTTGGTTGAAGCTCCACAATCGAGGTAGGTTTGTGTTGATGTTTGTGTGTATTTACATGTGTGTGATAGAGAGACAGACAAATCACATCAGTCCAAAACCTAGAGTAAGTGACATAAAAACAACATAAGTTCAATTAAGTTGGATATATTCTTTAAAAAAACATAACAGGGTTTTCTCTCTCTCTCTCTCTGTTTGTGTGTGTGTGTGTGCAACAAAAAGAGAACCCCCCAGCAGCCCCTAAACCTGTCCTACTGCGAGAGCTTAATTTATCATGCAGAGGCAGCAGCTGCAGCTCTTCCTACTTCACACACACACACACACACACACACACACACACACACACACAGCTAAATACTGTATCACTTTAGGGTGTGTGATGTGAGAATACAAGATAAAAAAAAACATTGATAAAGGATAAAACATTTCTGTTTTTACTTTCTAGAAAGAAACAAGCGAAGGAGTCAAAATAGGAAGAAAACTCCACACTGTCAGTAAACTGTGCAGTAGGTCATCATATGTTTTCTCCTATGTATTTTTAGGCCCATGTTTTACTTTTACAGTTAATATGACAGACACAAACAATTAGGATCGATCACAAAGACAGCTAACAGCTTATAAATACCACTATGAATAAGGGAGTCGATGCACTCACATCATGAAAAATAGTAAGCCCTTGTCCGGTGGTGTGCAGCGGCTGCTGTTGCTGCTGCTGAGCCCGAAGGTGCTTCTGTTTGGCCGATTGCAGGCACATAGTGATCATCTCCGTACAAGCCAGCATCTTGGACAACGAGTCGAGACACACACCTCGGATCAGACTCGGATCGCTCAGACAGTTGGAAGGTTGAAAGTAAAGTGGAAAGAAAAAAAGGTTAGAGTGTGTGTGTGTGTGTGTGTGTGTGTGTGGAGGAGAGGATGCAGGTGTGACATATATCAAGTGAAGCCAAAGCAGGCGGGGACTCGGGAGATGCTCGACAACTTTGTGTGGTGCGCTGCTGACCAGAGAGCTGCCAGCCCCTCCTGCTGGAGCCGCTGTGATTGGCTCATTTATCTGCGCCGTGCATCTGTATCAAACTGTTCACTTTCATCAGGACCAAAATGCTTCCCGAGCCGCTGGCAACAGTTTGTGCAGCATTTACTTCCGTCAGGTTATCCTGCAGTTCAATATGACAGAAAAGACCAGAATCAAAACTATGGCTTTAGATGGATGTGATGCGAGGAGGGGGTCATTTATTCATTTTTTTTTTATTATACACTCATATAAAGAAGAGTTTATTCTCTTATAATGCACATATCAAATATACAATTTAGCCAAAGATTTACGTTCAATTTAAAGTTTAACGCTGCAAATGTGAATGTTACTTATAAAGATGGAGCCAACTTTAAGCTACAGAAAAATGTTGACAGACACTGCCATCTGCTGGAGGTTAAGAGTAATTGTTTAAAACATTTTTTTAAATCAATATTTATATACAGTATATTTGAATGTATTATTTTATTCATAAAGGCAGCTCACCCTCTTTCAAATTGACACCGGTGTAACTTCAGAAGCCATAGTTTACACCTGAAACGACAGGTAACACAAAATGTGTCAAGTAAACGTCTCGGTTATGACAAAACTGAGCAGTCATGAGGACAAAGTTTACAATCAAACCTTTCTCAGGTCGTGGAGCTGCGGTCGGTCCGACAGGACCTTCCTCTGAGTCGACTTGATGACAAGGAAGCGAGCAAGTTATCCAGATCCAGTTATAGAAGAAATGCAGGAAAGGTGACGGGTTAAACTATTTATTTTGCCGGAGTCTCCAACTCGGACCTGTCGTTCGCTGACACAGATAACAGAGAAATCGAAACTGACTCAGGATCAGGAAGAGAAACCTTAAAGGGTCGCTGTGGAGTTATCCGCTCCGCCCACTGACTCCGACACGTTCAGGAGTTCGTGTTTATTTGAAATACACCGTAAAACAACAACAACAAACAGACAACAAAACAAAAAACAATACAATATTTTAGCCAAATATCACACATTGTAGTTAATATGACAAATGCACATCATCGGTCTATCTACGCCAATTCTTCAGTTTAAATGCAATGCCTATTTTAATAATAACAGATTAAAACATATTATATTTAATGTGATGGAATATAATCATG